>NW_027612010.1:0-22423 GCF_964261635.1 Lissotriton helveticus
CCAAGAGCGGACGTAAAGTTAGTAGTCGTAAATCCATTCTGTGAATACCAAAAGTAGTAAGTGCATTCTGGGAATACCAAAAGTAGTAAGTTTAGGATTTTGTCTTAAGTTAGTGAATCGGGCACTTTCACTCAGCATTCGGTCATGGTACAGTTCCACGTTAGGGGCGTTGTGCATGTGCCCGGATGTTCTGCCATACCGTTGGTGGCTCTTGTAAAACCGACACTCCTCTGACCTGGGCAGTCATGTGGATGATATGCCACAGCTCGGAGAAATTAGTCGTATGTGGGGAATATTACCAACAACTAGCGATAATTATCGCTATGTTGGTTTAGAGGCGATATTTTTATCGCCGAGCTGCGGCGATTTTTATCACTTAAGAACCTTGCTATTAACAAGGTTTATCTCCTAAGCGATAAAAATCGGCCGAAATGCATGAATATCGCTGTAAAGTCAGCGATATTCATGCATTACCGAGCTAATGCTCTTAGCCATGTTATCCACCTACCATTGGATAACATGGCTAAGAACTGCTCAGGGGCAGGTGTTAGCTTTTGGAGATATTCGTGCTTAGCGTGAATATCTCCAAAAGTTGGTAATAGGAGATAGCGATGTTAGTGACTGTTTCCAGTTGCTAACATCTTGGCACGCTCACTTTGCATGTCATTAGTGATAAATATCACTGACATGCAAAGCGGGGCCCAAAATGGTCGCTATCTCCTACTAGCTGTCGCTAACTGGTGTTAGCGACAGCTAGGTAATAGGGAGATAATTTTATCTCTGCTTTCTTGGCTTTTAAATCCAAAAAAGCAGAGATAAACCCCCTTGATACTATGCCCCTGTGTGTGCAACTGATGGACGTATGGGTTGTTGTGTATGTAAGTATCAAGGGCATTCCATGCAAGAGTACCTTGAGCAAGGACTTCTGTGTGTGGGGTGTGGATATTTTGGTCTATCATTAGCGCTTTGCGTAGTGTGGGAGTCGTCATCTGCTATGGTATCTCTCTCAGGGGGTGCCTGCCACATGCAAGACGAAGGTCGGAGGTGTAGATGTCCTTCTGTCTTATGTATTGAGACAAAGGAGCTTTCATCCCTAATGTTAGTCTGACTACTGCTTGCATTCTGGAAATGTGACATGGCTTTCACGCTGCAATTGAGGATAGGGCTTTGGCTTATGGTGCACCAATAGCGACACACACACAACAGTTGGCATGTATGAGCCAAGACCCCGAGCTGCCTTGCGTACCTTGTACAATCCCTTCGTGCGCGGCCGCCCTCCGGGTGCATGCAACATTGTCGATTGCGGGCCGTGTGGTGCCGACACTGCGACAGAGGCACAGGCATCAGTTGGTTTCCTGTCCAGCCCAGAAATTAACCACACCCAGAGCCCAGGGATAATTATTCACACCCCTACACTGGAATGGGGTACGCCGACCCAGCCCACTCGGCTTACGTATAAAGGGGGGATGAAGCTGCTACGTGCCCCAGTTCTTCCCCGCTGTCGGAGGTGACATGGCTGCGTCTGCCTGGCATATCGCAAGACTCAATCAGAAAGGGTCCATGACTTGCGTTTCACAGAGTTGGTGGCACTGGAAACACTGCGGCTGGCATGGGCCTACCGCCACGGGACGGTGACTTTCGGTACGGGCACCTTAAGTGCTGAGCAGGTGTGCAGCTTGCGATGATGCGATGTCCTGGCGGTCCGGATCGGTAAGGATTTGTGTCAGCCCTGCTGGACCGCACTGTAGGCCTGAGCCAGCGGGCAGCGCAGACCTACTGCCACGTGGAGTTGCCTCTCGGTTCACAGAGTTAGTGGCACCTAAAGAGCTGAGCGGGTGTGCAGCCTGCGATGATGCCGTGTGCATTGATATGATCTCTGCCATGTAGAAATCAAGACCCAGAATCACATGTGTGACCTGGTGGGCCGCATTGCGTTGCTGAATGATGTGGAGGCTGCCAAGGTCGCGGGCACCGGGCTTGGAGCTTGCAGTGGCATGTGGCGGGCCCTCTTGGAGACACGTCGGTGGCGGAAGGTGAGCAGTGAGGCCTGGGTGCGCAGGGTCGGACAATCACCGCTGGGCGGCGGGAGGGGCTGGGGTGCAGCAGCCTGGGTGCACAGAGGCGGGCAATCACCGCGGGCGGCATGAGGGGCTGGGTTGATGCAGCCTGGGTGTGCAGGGGTGGGCATGCGATGATGGCATGTGCATTGATATAAACTCTGCCATTTATAAATCTAGGGGCCGATTCACAGAACTAACTTAAGACAAAATCCTAAACTTACTACTTTTGGTATTCACAGAAGTTAGGCTTTTGTCTTAAGTTTGTCTTAAGTCTGTCTTAAGTTTGTCTTAAGACAAACTTAAGACAAAATCCTAACTTCTGTGAATACCAAAAGTAGTAAGTTTAGGATTTTGTCTTAAGTTAGTTCTGTGAATCGGCCCCCTAGACTCTGTTTCAGATAAGGGACCTGGTGGACTGCAGTGTATGCCGGCACGTGGTTGGAGACACACCAGTGGCAGCAGGTGAGCAGTGAGGCCTGGGTCTACAGTGTCAGCACTCTCTCTCCTTCTCCCTCTCTTCCTTTCACTGTCTTTCTATCTCTCCCTCTCTCTGTCTTTCTCTCTCTCTCTTTCTCTCTCTCTCTCTCTCTCTCTTTCTCTCTCTCCCCCTCGCTTCCTTTCACTCTCTCTCTCTCCCTTTCTTTCTTTCTCTCTCTCTCTTTCAGCTCATGACACACCTTCTTCTCTTGAATTTTGTCTTGCAGTCGGTGACTTACAGATTGTCCAGAGAAGACCAGCCATGACTCTTCCATATAGTTGTTTTGAATTTAATTTGAATAAATTAATTTGTTTGGAAATTCAAAGATTAATGAATGATTCTCCTTTTACTGACCACACATGTATGTTAATTGTTGTAATTGTGCGACATCAGGCGAATTGTTTCGTTCATGATTTTGTAAATTTTATGTAAAATATCTTTGTCCGGGAGGTTGCGGCCGGGGTAGGGCCCGGGGGTGGGGGAATCATGGGGGAGGTGGCGGTGGATGTTGTGGCCCTCTTGGTTGCCCGAGCTGCATGATCAGTAGCTCCATGGCATCTGTTGTTCTTCTGGTGTGGCTGTGGGCTGGGCTCCTATTTCTTGTGCAGGTTATCGTCCCACTTAATACCAGGAAAGAGCAAGTGTTAATTCCCTGATGCTAACGCGCCTTATCACATGTTTTGTGATCTTATCACCGATCTGGCTTGTCGTTGAGAATGTTGCGAGGTGGTGTTTTCGCAGCTTTTCCCACGGGAACGCCTACTCTGCATCTCATTAGCGTTAGTTGCCAGTGTCTTCCGTGGCGATGTTTTTTGCGGCTGCTATCGCAAGGAAACCTTGCGATTTCGGCTGTTAGCACCAGCATGTGAATAGGGTGATAAATTTATCACCACTTTGACTAAAGTGCAGGTAACTCTGCGATAAGTCCTTGAGAAAATGCCCCTTAGTCTTGCTGATCAGGTCATAAAACGAGGGCTAGAAGTCCCAGAATGGAAAGGCAAAAACTGGTCTTGAGCACCAAGTCACATCTGGATCCAGTAAACCTGACAGCCATGGTACGAGCAGAACTTCTGCCTTTAGTTATCATTGCTGCAGAGAAGGGGTAAAAGCTGAGCCTGTGTTTATGCTTTTATAAGTAATCCCATTGTTTTTGTTTCAATCTATGTTTACAGAGAGTTAGATCGCTGGTGAAATTGTCTAAATGTGAGCACACAGAAAGTCATCTCAGATATTATACTACTCCAAGCTGAGCAGATCCCCTTAGTCCAGGTTCACTTACAACCACATATGTCTTTGCTGAAATGAGCCCAACATTTCCATTTAATTTTACTATTTCATTACCACAATAGCAATGTCTCCGGAGCGGTGTAATACCATAGTGTTGTCAGTGACTCATCTTTCTATTCCTATCCTAACACCTACTGCCTGTCCTGGTTTTAAGAACATGGTGGTCCTACAATTAGGAGAAATAAAATTTCATCAAGGCTCACTGAGAGAGTCAATAACAAGACTGCACCAGGAAAACTCACAATGCTTGTGCAACTTCTCCCTCACCTACTACACAGGGATGATCCTGCCAGCACCTCGTTAGAGACAGTGGTTGCAGATTGGGCCCAACAGCACTATTTTCAGGGACTGGCACTTATTTTCCCTCAACAGATTTTGGTCCAAGGCGAGAGAAAGAAAAACAAAAAAGTGGGAAAGAATGAGGAGAAAGATGGAAGAACAATAACAAAGGGAGAAAGCAGAGATAAAAACGAACTGAGAAGAGTGAAATCAAATGGAAGGGAGTGTCAGCTGGAGGATTAAAGAGGCATCAGATATAATCAAGAACATTGGAGGGCTCGTGGTGGGAGTGGTGCGGGCGGTGCGGCGGGGCAGGGGAGGGGCATGGTGGGGGTAGTAAACTCCGGCGTACAGCCGAAGGAAGGTAAGTATTTAAATAAATAAATAAAATGAATTACATTGCGCGCGCTGCAACGCCCATCTGTAGGTGCAAAAGTGAAGCATTGCTGGGGTGTGTCTGAAAACAGACGCAAATCCAGAAATGTGTCCTTTCACATGGGGCAAGCCCACAGTGTGTTAAAATAGGTATCAAGGAAATCTGTGCTTTTCTGAAATGGGCACAAGATATGGAGTATAGGTATTGTGGTTATTTGCAAATCTCTGAATTTGGGGGTACCCATACCAGCATGTGATTTAGAGGACATTCTAGGAATGTCTTCTTTCTTACACACTGGCTTACATTTGGAAGGCACAAATGCAGAGAAATGCAATTGGTAATACTGCTTGTTTTTCTATTCTGTGTTTCCCTAAGTTTTCCAATATTCCAATAAAAGGGGCTTCACACTTGTGTAGGACATGTAGGCCTAGTGTACACAATAAGAAAGAACCCAAAACGCAAAATGAACACAATACATTTACCACTGAAAACCGGCCATTTTTTTGCAATGTGCATAACTGTAGATTTTGGGCCCTAGATCAGCCGGCACCAATGCAAATTTGGCAAACTGGCACATTTTCGAAAGCTAGACACCCAGGAAAATCCAGGTTGGGGTGACTTGTATGACTCTCACTAGGATTTTATACTCAGAAACCCTTAAAAGCCTCAAATGTTGACTAAAAACCAAATTTACTTCAGCTTTCTGTGATGGACAGGTTTTTTAATCTGCAAGGAGCAACAGATTGCCTACCACCTACCTACCATTTCCCCAAGTCACCTGATAAAATTGGCACCACACTTGTGTGGGCATGGCTAGTAGCTGTGACAGGAATGGCACAAAAACGCATCTTCAAAACATCACATTTTTCCACTGAAAGAGACCTTTTTTTGGGGGGGTTCTATCTAAGCCGGCATCTAGGGAAACCTAGCAAACGTTCACATTTTAAAAACTAGACACACATGGGAATCCAGGGTGGGGTGACCTGCAGGCTAGCTGATTGCAGGGCACAGCTGGCAGAACTAAAGGCTGTAATACTTGCACTACAGAATACGGATGCTGGATTCCCCACACTTATTGTGTGTGTTTCATATTATTATGTACAGTCACATAATGAATACTTTCATTATTGGAGCCAGAATGAATTCAAGGATACAAAAGGCTGCACAGTGAAGCATGAGTTGCTTTGGGAACAGGTGGTGAAGCTGAAAGAATGCTTACCATGGGCTCATATCATTCATACATTGAGTCATCAACGTATTGGCGTTCACGTTGCAGGGAATTCATTGGCTGATGAAGCCGCAAAAGTGGTTGTTCGCACCGCGCAGTTGCTGCAATAACTTGTTCTAGTAAGAGCATAGACAGAGACATCATGGTGGTCATCAATGCTGCATGCAATGACACATACATGTCGAAAGGCTTTCCAGTCAAGTACTCCTACAAGTTAGATGCACAAAACACATCTAATGCTCAGATTCCAGGAGTGGGGGGCGGAGTAATGCCAAACAATTATCGCAACTGGGATTAATTCTAGCTACACATGAAGGTCTGGCTTCTGCTCATGCAGTGGTGGCTGCTACAGTTTAATTATTGCAGCAATGCTATTGGTGACAGGGTCGATACAAACAGACCAAGGACATTGTCCTGAGATGGGATATCTGTCAACAGATGAAGTGCTCCACCCATGGCACGCCAATCACAGACAGCTCTTTTGATTTCAAACAAGCCTTTGGCTTGTGCTTACTTGGACCATTGCGTCCCCCTATTATTTGATAGGGCCTACATTTATATCATGGTGGCAGTGGATTCCTGTGGGTATGGCCACAGCGATTGGTTGATACCAGAACTATTATAAAGGATCTACAAGTCTTTATCGGGACATATGCAGTTGGCATATTACATTCCGACCAGGGTTGGACGTTTAGCTCTTGGTCTTACAAAGAGGCCATGGGAACTTTTGTTTCTAATCGCCGTGCCATACCAAGGGAAACACGGTCATGGAGAGGAAAAACTAGGACTGATTTACAGTCTTTAAAAGGAAGGGTATTAAGTTGGGTACCTATATGGGATCCATAGGGCTTTGAACAATATGCCAAGGAAGTCCATGGGTGGTTAAACTTCTTATGAGATCCTTCTTGGAGTTAAGATGTGGGTACCAGACCTCGATAATGCCAGCACAGTGGCGGACGAAACGCCATTTGACATCAATTCTTCTTTTACTGGAACAGAATGATTTCTGGGACGAACAAAGCAACATTCAAGTAAAACGCACTGCCACTGGAAAAGTGAAGATTGTTTTGGCAAGAACCGACTGGATCCCAAAGATCGGGGATCTGGTCAGAGAAAAGATTGTGGACAAGAAAGAGTTTGGACCATCTTATAGAGAGTCTGTTCCTGTCCTGGCTGTTGAAGGCACAAAAACTGTACTTCTCCCACCCTTTGCTAGATGCAGGGACAAAAGGTTTGTCAATCAATCATTTGTAAAGCACACTACATACCTGCGAGGGTCTCAAGGTGCTGGGGGGGGCACTACTGATCGAACAGCCATGTCTTGAGTATACTCCTGAAGGTCAGCAGGTCTTGGGTCTGTCGTAGGCTCAGTGGGAGGATTTTCCATGTCTTGGCGGCGAGGTGGGAGTAGGATCTCCCACCGGTGGTTGTTTTTCAGATGCGTGGGATGGTGGCGAGTGAGAGGTCGGCGGAGCATAGCTGGCAGTTGGGGATATAGAAGGAGAGCCGTCTTTTGAGGTAGGCTGGGCCAGTCTTGTGGAGTGCCTTGTGTGCGTGGGTGAGGAGCATGAAGGATATCCTCTTGTTGACGGGGAGCCAGTGCAGGTTTCTCAGGTGGGGGGTGATGTGGCCATGGCGTGGTACATCGCAGATCAGTCATGCTGAGGCATTTTGGATGCGTTGTAGTCGTTTGATGAGTTTGGTCGGGGCTCCTGCGTAGAGGGCGTTTCCGTAGTCGAGTTTGCTGCTGACGAGGGCCTGGGTGACTGTCTTTCTTGTTTCTGTCAGGATCCATCTGTAGATCTTGCGGAGCATGCGGAGGGTGTTGAAGCAGGAGGAGGAGACAGTGTTGACTTGCTTGGTCATTGAGAGCGTTGAGTCAAGGATGATTTTAGGTTGAGTGCGTGGTCGGTGGGTGCCGGGGCTGCCCCCAGTGCCATCGGCCACCAGGAGTCGTCCCAGGCTGAAGGGTTGGAGCCGAGGATGAGGACCTCCTTCTTGTTTGAGTTCAGCTTTAGATGGCTGGTCTTCATCCAGTCGGCGACGGCCTTCATTCCTTTGTGGTGGTTGGCTTTGGCCGTGATGGGGTCCTTGGTGAGGGAGAGGATCAGCTGAGTGTCTTCGGCGTTAGAGATTATGTTGAGGTCGTGCTGTCGAGCTACGTGTGCGAGTGAGGCCATGTAAATGTTGAACAGCGTCGGGCTGAGGAAGGATCCTTGGGGTATGCCGCAGATGATCTCGGAGGCTTTGGAACTGAATGGGGGAGGCGGACGCTCTGTGTTCTGCCGGAGAGGAAGGAGGTGGTCCAATCCAGAGACTTGTCTCGGATACCTGCGGCGTGGAGGCGTGCGTTTAGTGTTAGGCGGCAGAGGGTGTCGAAGGTGGCAGAGGCGTCTAGGAGGATGAGTGCTGCGGTCTTGCCGTTGTCCAGCAGGGTCCTGATGTCGTCGGTGGAGGCGATGAGGGCAGTCTCGGTGCTGTGGTTGCTGCGGAACCCTGACTGGGAAGGGTCCAGGATTCTGTTTTCTTCGAGGTATCGGATTACCTGTCTGTTGACGGTTTTCTCGATGACCTTGGCCGGGAAGGGGAGCAGAGAGATGGGCCGGAAGTTCTTGAGGTCTTTTGGGTCTGCCTTAGGTTTTTTGAGTAGGGCGTTGATCTCAGTGTGTTTCCAGATCTCTGGGAAGGTTACGGTCTTGAGGGAGAGATCGATGACGTTGCGCAGGTGGGGTGCGATGGAGCTGCTTGCTTTGTTGAAGACATGGTGCGGGAATGGGTCTGACGGAGAGCCGGAGTGGATTGTGCACATGGTCTGTGGATCTGGAAATGCATGTGTTCGGCGGTGCTGAGTGTGTCATCGGTGCTAGTCGAGACCCTGATGCTGTTCTTAGGGGTTGGGGTCTTTCTTGGCAGGTGGTTTGTCGGCTCTGAGGCTGGGTAAGCTGCAGTTCTGGCAGGTGAAGGAACTGTGTGTGCCAAACAGGTGTGGGTACGTCCGGAGTTGAGAGCGCGCAGCGTGCTCGCGCCGTAGTGGCGGCAGTCATTGTTGCGGGTGCGGGGGCCAGCGGTTCTGGAGCTGGACGTGGTCCAGGTGCGGTGGGCGCAGACGGGCTTGCCTTAGGCGCGCCTTTGGCACGCCAGCGGCATGGCAGCATACATGGGGAGGAGGGAGGGAGGAGCAGCTGGGAGGCGGGGCAGCGAATGGGCAGTGGGCAGGCAGGGTGGCAGGGCTGCAGGGGATGCAGCGGCAAGGACGGTGAGGGACAATGAAGGTAATAGAAGGAAAAAGGGGCACAAAATCGAGGGAAAGACGAGTGGTACGGAAGGCAAAAGGGCACAAAAAACGAGTGGAATAGAAGGTAAAAGTGGCACAGAAACGAGGGGAAAATGAGTGGCACAGAGGGCAGAAGGGCACAAAAAAATTAGTGGAACAGAGGGCAGAAGGGGCACAAAAACGAGGGGAAAACGAGTGGCACAGAAGGCAGACGGGCACCAAAAACGAGTGGAACAGAAGGCAAAAAGGGCACAAAAACAAGGGAAAAACGATTGACCCAGAAGGCAAAAAGGGCACAGAAATACCAGAAAAACGAGTGGCAGAGAGGCAAAATACAGAATACAGAAATACAGGAGCAGCTAAGAACAGAAGGCAGAACGGGCAGAGAGGCACGGGGCATCGAGGGGAACAGAAGGGAAAACCGGGCAGAGACACGGGGGCAGAGAGGGGTACAGGACGAAAGACTGGGCAGAGAGAGCACGGGGACAGCGAGGGGAACAGAGGGAAGAAAAAAGGGGCATGGACCACGTACAGGCAGCGGGGTAAGACAGACAACAGCAGTCACAGGCACAACAATGAAAATACAGGCAATACAATAAAAGCAATAAAATGGAGGATGAACAGACCTACCTACGGCCTACCACTGCCCACCAGGGATGAGGCGCAGGTGGTAGCCTGCGGGTGATGGAGGGCCTCGAACTTCCTCAGCAGCGGCAGCTGGGGTAGGGAGACACAGGTGGTGCTGTGCGGAGGGGGAGCGACCTACCTGGTGGGGTCAAGGGTCGCTCTATTGATCTGATTAAACCACACTATCTGGCCAATTTTCAACAGTAAGCCGTGTGGATTACTGGCTAGCTACCAATCTCCTCTCGCTGCCATACAAGACGTTCAGATGGAAGCTTTAATCACAAATGAAGCCAGGTCTCTTCAACAAGAGACAGCAATAAAGAACAATGAAGTATGCCTTCTATCTGTTTTAAAAACAATTACAACTGTGCAGTCAACAAGTACAGAAACACAGATATTTCTTCGGAATCCAGAAAAGAACAAGAGCTACATCAGTGTACAACAGATCGAAGCTGCATCAAGTCCAACACAACCTACTGAGTTACCTAAGATAGACCGGACGGCTTCCGGTTATTTAATCGATTTTTATCACTTCTCCACCAACTCATCAGAGCAGCCTTCGCCCCACCTCCCCGGTCTTTCAAACTAAAGTTGCGTGTTTCCTATCTTTGGCTAAAAAGAACATACTTTGTTTTTCCATGGCTACACCTTTGGATCAAAATTGCAATACTTTTCCTGGTTCTCTGGATTGGTTTTGTAACTGTATTCTTTCTCCTCGTCAATGGACGCTTTGTACGGAACGCTCTGCAGTACACATGGTTAACTTGGCATCATCAGTGGAGAAGTGTGGCTCAGGGGTTAGAGGCGGCAGACCTGGAGCTTGAGTTCGGCCCTGGACCAGGGTTCAATTCCCCGCCTCGGCGGGTCTTGGGCTCAAAAATTCCACGGACTTGTTAATTCTCGCTCCGGTGCCTTCTCAACTCACGGGTTCACACTCTGCGACTCAGGGCAATAGCTTGCTTAATCTCCACATCGGCCCCTCGCGGTGGGATGCCTGGCTTTCACCTTGTGGATACCCTGCCAGGGTTATCTCACAGGGGAATACCAGGACGGGTTCCCTAAGCAAGCGCGGAGATGCCCCAGGGTAAGTCATGCGCTATATAAGCTTCATTCATTTCATTTCATTTCATCATCACACCATGAACAGAGAGACTAGTGAACATTTCAGCTGATCTAGTTCCAGGAGGGATTGTATCGGACAAGTTATCATTTGATGTGTATGGTCCTACTGAGCTGTTACAAATTCCGCATTTGTTTAAAATTTCTTGAATTACATTATCTCCCCTAGTACCATTTCTGATTATTGCAACGTTAATACAGTGTATGAAATGTTAGAAAATCTAGAACATTTTTCTGTTTTCTTCTGATGAGTTATATGATGGTACGCTGGTTTTGATGAGGTGCTCTGTTTTCAACATTACGGTCATCGCTTCCTCCATAGGGTTAGTACACCTCATGAGGTTTTTCATTTTACAGAATGGAAACATTGCCCTTCACAACCAAGAGCATTATCAGAGAAGTTTGACTATTTTTCTTGTTATGATACATCTGGCCCAACCATGATTTATTATAGGCTTGCACGAATACCTGCCTTTGGGCACGCAAGCGGCATGGCGGCATACATGGGGAGAAGGGAGGGAGGAGCGGCTGGGAGGCGGGGGCAGCGAATGGGCAGTGGGCAGGCAGGGTGGCAGGGCTGCAGGGGATGCAGCGGCGAGGACGGTGAGGGACAATGAAGGTAATAGAAGGAAAAAGGGGCACAAAATCGAGGGAAAGACGAGTGGTACAGAAGGCAAAAGGGCACAAAAAACGAGTGGAATAGAAGGTAAAAGTGGCACAGAAACGAGGGGAAAATGAGTGGCACAGAGGGCAGAAGGGCACACAAAAATTAGTGGAACAGAGGGCAGAAGGGGCACAAAAACGAGGGGAAAACGAGTGGCACAGAAGGCAGACGGGCACCAAAAACGAGTGGAACAGAAGGCAAAAGGGGCACAAAAACAAGGGAAAAACGATTGACCCAGAAGGCAAAAAGGGCACAGAAATACCAGAAAAACGAGTGGCACTAGACAATATACAGAATACAGAAATACAGGAGCAGCTAAGAACAGAAGGCGGAACGGGCAGAGAGGCACGGGGCATCGAGGGGAACAGAAGGGAAAACCGGGCAGAGACACGGGGGCAGAGAGGGGTACAGGACGAAAGACTGGGCAGAGAGAGCACGGGGACAGCGAGGGGAACAGAGGGAAGAAAAAAGGGTCATGGACCACGTACAGGCAGCGGGGTAAGA
The DNA here is from genome assembly GCF_964261635.1 of Lissotriton helveticus. Classification (NCBI taxonomy): domain Eukaryota; kingdom Metazoa; phylum Chordata; class Amphibia; order Caudata; family Salamandridae; genus Lissotriton; species Lissotriton helveticus. Next base: position 11,897 of record NW_027612010.1, read on the forward strand.
CAGACAACAGCAGTCACAGGCACAACAATGAAAATACAGGCAATACAATAAAAGCAATAAAATGGAGGATGAACAGACCTACCTACGGCCTACCACTGCCCACCAGGGATGAGGCGCAGGTGGTAGCCTGCGGGTGATGGAGGGCCTCGAACTTCCTCAGCAGCGGCAGCTGGGGTAGGGAGACACATGTGGTGCTGTGCGGAGGGGGAGCGACCTACCTGGTGGGGTCAAGGGTCGCTCTATTGATCTGGTCAAACCACACTATCTGGCCAATTTTCAACAGTAAGCCGTGTGGATTAGTGGGTAGCTACCAATCTCCTCTCGCTGCCATACAAGACGTTCAGATGGAAGCTTTAATCACAAATGAAGCCAGGTCTCTTCAACAAGAGACAGCAATAAAGAACAATGAAGTATGCCTTCTATCTGTTTTAAAAACAATTACAACTGTGCAGTCAACAAGTACAGAAACACAGATATTTCTTCGGAATCCAGAAAAGAACAAGAGCTACATCAGTGTACAACAGATCGAAGCTGCATCAAGTCCAACACAACCTACTGAGTTACCTAAGATAGACCGGACGGCTTCCGGTTATTTAATCGATTTTTATCACTTCTCCACCAACTCATCAGAGCAGCCTTCGCCCCACCTCCCAGGTCTTTCAAACTAAAGTTGCGTGTTTCCTATCGTTGGCTAAAAAGAACATACTTTGTTTTTCCATGGCTACACCTTTGGATCAAAATTGCAATACTTTTCCTGGTTCTCTGGATTGGTTTTGTAACTGTATTCTTTCTCCTCGTCAATGGACGCTTTGTACGGAACGCTCTGCAGTACACATGGTTAACTTGGCATCATCACACCATGAACAGAGAGACTAGTGAACATTTCAGCTGATCTAGTTCCAGGTGGGATTGTATGGGACAAGTTATCATTTGATGTGTATGGTCCTACTGAGCTGTTACAAATTCCGCATTTGTTTAAAATTTCTTGAATTACATTATCTCCCCTAGTACTATTTCTGATTATTGCAACGTTAATACAGTGTATGAAATGTTAGAAAATCTAGAACATTTTTCTGTTTTCTTCTGATGAGTTATATGATGGTACGCTGGTTTTGATGAGGTGCTCTGTTTTCAACATTACGGTCATCGCTTCCTCCATAGGCTTAGTACACCTCATGAGGTTTTTCATTTTACAGAATGGGAACATTGCCCTTCACAACCAAGAGCATTATCAGAGAAGTTTGACTATTTTTCTTGTTATGACACATCTGACCCAGCCTTGATTTATTATAGGCTTGCACGAACACCTGCAAAGAAAAATATGTCAACTGACTCCAAGCTGATATTCTCTGCTGCTTTCCTTTCCAGGCTCTCTGAACAAAGTTTTGACTTTTGGAAGGATACAATAGATGTAAAATCTATCTGGGGAACCAAAGATTGGCAGGTTCAGGGAAATGAGGCTTTATTTAGAACCTGTTTAATACCACAACAGATGATTTTCCTGAACAAAACTGTGCAACAGACATGTCTTTGCCTGTCCAAGATAAAAAATTTGAACACACCACAGGTTCCCACTCTTACACAACTTGACGACTGGCCACAGTCAACACCTTATGATGAACATACTATTGACGCCATGCTGTGTCAGTATGGGCGAAATTTTCGAATTTGCGATCAGCGAATTGGTGAGAAAGCGAACTCGCAATTCTCAAAATTCGCGAATTCGTGCGAATTTGCGAATTTGCTGTTTTTTGCCAGTTCGCGAGGGTTTTGTACAAGTTCGGGAATGCGAACTTACGTGTGTGGTCGCAACGGTTGCGACCATGTTGTTTCTACGTGTCCAGCCTGTTTGCGACCCTGTGGTTCATCGCGGCCTCCCTCCGGTTCATCACTGCCACCCTCTGGTTCACCAATACCACCCTCTGGTTTGCCACTGCCACCCTCTGGATCATCACTGCCACCCTCTGGATCATTACTGCCACCCTCTGGTCGATCACTGCCATCCTCTGGTTCATCCCTGCCACCCTCTGGTTCATCACTGCCACCCTCTGGTTTGCCACTGCCACCCTCTGGTTCATTACTGCCACCCTCTGGTTCGCCACTGCCACCCTCTGGATCATCACTGCCACCCTCTGGTTGATCACTGCCATCCTCTGGTTCATCCCTGCCACCCTCTGGTTCATCACTGCCACCCTCTGGTTTGCCACTGCCACCCTCTGGATCATCACTGTCCCCCTCTGGTTTATCACAGCACCCTCTGGTTCATCACTGCCACCCTCTGGTTGATCACTGCCATCCTCTGGTTCATCTCTGCCACCCTCTGGTTCATCACTGCCACACTCTGGTTTGCCACTGCCACCCTCTGCTTCACCAGTGCCACCCTCTGCTTCACCAGTGCCACCCTCTGGTTCATCACTGCCACCCTCTGGTTGATCACTGCCACCCTCTGGTTCAAGGCTGTGGATTGGGGCAGGGAGGGCTGAATGAAACTAGACACTGCCTGGGGCACACAAGGTGTCCCATGCAAAGTCCAGTTCAAACCGGTGCTGGGGCTCTCCAGCCCCAGCTCTGGCACGAAACTGGACAAAGGGAAAGGGGTGTAACGACCCCCTTCCTGGGTCCCACCCATAGGAGGGACCTAGCAGGAGATCCAGCCCCTAGATTTGGAATAAAGGTAGGAGCTGTGCCAATGCAAACCAGATCATACTGACTGAAACTTAGAAATGAAACTCTGGACCCTTCGACATCCCACTCAACGTGGAAGACTGAAGAATCTACTTTGTGGTCAATGAGTGGCCACCCTGTGCAAGCAGGCACCATCAGCACATCAAGACTTTCTTTGCCGTTGCTCCCGCTGGAGCTCAAACGACAGAGATCAACAAGACCCAGACTCCCAGTCATCCAACAGCCCGATCCACAGTCCTGGCAAAACTGAGACCCGTGGAGGTGGCGAGAGACGTGGGACCGGCCATCTTGAAGAGTTGACAAAGTGCTTCCTGTGCCGCTCCCAAGGCACCCTCGATTCTGTGCTTTGGGGTTTGAGAAGCCCCAGCCCCGAGCAGCCTGTGCTCCAAAGATAAACCCTCCACACTCACCGAGTGCTGCGTGGAGCCCTTTTGCACTTTTCCTGCTTGCCGCATTGTCAGGTCGCTTGCCTGTTGGCTAGTGGCCGCTGTGACAACGATCCATCAAACCTACACTGCTGGTCTGGTTGCTCCAGACTGGCCCTAGCACCCCTGAAAAGGAGCCATCGATCTGACCTTCCCGGTCCAATCCAGACGACATCTTTGAGTCCTGCTTGGGTTGCATTTGCCAAGGTTTGGTGACTCCAATTCGAGAACCGACACCGCCGACAGCAAGAGCCTTTGTGGGACAGCTCAAGTCCACCAGCTGGTCATCTTCGATCCTTCCTGGTCCACGTTGCAGCAGAGACAAACTACTGGACAGCACCTGATCACAAACCGACACTGCCTGGTTCCGTCCTGGTTCCATCCTGGTCACTGGCTAGTGACCTAGACTCTGTCCCCTCTGCTTTCAGGTACTCTACATCTTCGATCCACCCTTGGATCCAACCGGACTCTTCTCTCCTGGCCGCCTGCAGCATCTTTACCTCCAGGCTCCATAGAACTCCACGAAGAAACCCGACGCACTTTGGCACCTATGCACCCGCTTTCTGTGGATGAGGTAACGAGATTACACCGGTGCTCCTATAGTGGTTTACACCTCTAGTGTCCTATTTTTTAGTGGTTAAGTTCTAGTCCAGTCGGAAGACGCCTAAACCTATAAATTTCAGATTTTTATGCACCATTGACTTGTATGGTAAACGCGGTTGCCTATAGACATTGCACCCACATCCTGTGGGCCTCCTATGTCCTAACCTTCATTAGTCCAGTGTAGGCCCAGCGATTCCCTAGGCCCTAGGCCTGTCCATTGTTCGTGACGTGGTACTTATACCACTTTCGGAATATATGGTTTGAGTGGCCACCCGGCCTATCCATAATTGTGCATCTTATTGTAAGTTATGCTGTGTTCTTTGTTTAACGCTTGTGCTCCTGTGCTCATAAAGAGTCAAGGGGATTATTCTAGAAATAAATACATATATTTTATAATATATAATTTGTGTGGTGTCCTTTCATTTGGTATTTAAAGGATTGCATATGGTAAAACAGCTGGCTTCACATGCCCTCTTGAGTTTAGCCTAAGACTGCTTTGGTCCATGCTACCACTAGGATAGCTGGCCTATAAGGTTGACTTACAACCAATCACCATAAGGGTCGTTTGGACTAGTGCAAGGTGCTCACTAGAATAGTGATCATCATATACCAGGCCAACTTCTCACACACAGCACCCTCTGGTTCGCCGCTGCCACCCTCTGGATCATCACTGCCACCCTCTGGTTCATCACTGCCACCCTCTGGTTTGCCACTGCCACCCTCTGGATCTTCACTGTTCCCCTCTGGTTTATCACAGCACCCTCTGGTTCATCACTGCCACCCTCTGGTTGATTACTGCCATCCTCTGGTTCATCCCTGCCACCCTCTGGTTCATCCCTGTCACCCTCTGGTTCATCCCTGCCACCCTCTGGTTTGCCACTGCCACCCTCTGGATCACCACTGCCACCCTCTGCTTCACCAGTGCCACCCTCTGGTTCATCACTGCCACCCTCTGGTTCATCACTGCCACCCTCTGGTTCAAAGCTGCCACCCTCTGGTTGATCACTGCCATCCTCTGGTTCATCCCTGCCACCCTCTGGTTCATCACTGCCACCCTCTGGTTGATCACTGCCATCCTCTGGGTCATCCCTGCCACCCTCTGGTTCATCACTGCCACCCTCTGGTTTGCCTCTGCCACCCTCTGGATCCTCACTGTCCCGCTCTGGTTTATCACAGCACCCTCTGGTTCACCACTGCCACCCTCTGGTTGATCACTGCCATCCTCTGGTTCATCCCTGCCACCCTCTGGTTCATCACTGCCACCCTCTGGTTTGCCACTGCCACCCTCTGGATCATCACTGCCACCCTCTGCTTCACCAGTGCCACCCTCTAGTTCATCACTGCCACCCTCTGGTTCAAGGCTGCCACCCTCTGGTTGATCAATGCCATACTCTGGTTCATCCCTGCCACCCTCTGGTACATCACTGCCACCCTCTGGTTGATCACTGCCGTCCTCTGGTTCATCCCTGCCACCCTCTGGTTCATCACTGCCACCCTCTGGTTTGCCAGTGCCACCCTCTGGATCCTCACTGTCCCCCTCTGGTTTATCACAGCACCCTCTGGTTCACCACTGCCACCCTCTGGTTGATCACTGCCATCCTCTGGTTCATCCCTGCCACCCTCTGGTTCATCACTGCCACCCTCTGGTTTGCCACTGCCACCCTCTGGATCATCACTGCTACCCTCTGCTACACCAGTGCCACCCTCTGGTTCATCACTGCCACCCTCTGGTTGATCACTGCCACCCTCTGGTTCAAGGCGGCCACCCTCTGGTTGATCACTGCCATCCTCTGGTTCATCCCTGCCACCCTCTGGTTCATCACTGCTACCCTCTGGTTGATCACTGCCATCCTCTGGTTCATCCCTGCCACCCTCTGGTTCCTCACTGCCACCCTCTGGTTTGCCACTGCCACCCTCTGGATCCTCACTGTCCCCCTCTGGGTTATCACAGCACCCTCTGGTTCACCACTACCACCCTCTTGTTCACCACTGTAGATTATGGGGGGAAAGCAAAGCACACCTTCCCAGCCTCAACTGAGATGAATTAATTTGGGGCTGGTTAATGTGTCACTGAATTTGTGCTTCAAGTCTGGCACCTGCTTCCTTAGCTTTAAGACCTTCCTGTTGCAGTTATCTTTTTACAGGAGCATTGTGCCATACTTGTAACTATTCTCTGACCCTGCTTTGAGGGTCAGAGCAGGGTCAGAGAATAGTTGCAAGTAGGCAACTGAACTCTGGAGGGGCCCCTCAGGAAGCACTACAGGGAATGGTTACAAATTAGCTTGAACTTTTGCACCTGCTAAGTGCTTTCAGTTTTCCAAAATTCGTTTTTTTGCCATTTCGCGAGGTTCGCGGGGCGCAAATTCGTGCAAAATCGAACTTGCAATACGCAAATTTGTGCGAATTTGCTTATTTCTTTGTTTTTTACATGTTCGCGCAGTTTTTTGCTTATTCGCGGACCGCTTGCAGCGCACCAACCCTGAGGTTGCCCATGCGGTCGTGTATGGGCACGGCCATGTTGTTTGCGTGACGTGTTTCTGTTTCCGGGCGCTAGTTGTATGCTCGCGTCGTATGCGGCGCGCGATTACGTGTTCGTGGGCGTTTTTGCGTGCTCGCGGGGGAAATATCACGCAAACTTACCCACGCGGTCCTCTATGGGCGCGGCCATCTTGTTTTTCATTCACTGCTATGGTTTTGGGCATGCTACCTTTCTATCCATCTTACATCTTTGTAATCCTATGTTTTTCTGAACTTTGTTTTGTTTTTTTTTGCTTATTATCTCTCTCTTCAATTTCCTACATCTATATTTTGTGTTTTTTTAACTTTTTGTTACTTTATTACCTACTTTATTTCTTTCGCTCTCTCTCTTATTTTTTTTCATATCTATTCTTCTTTCCTTCTTCTTGTGCCCAGGACCATGGCTAAGGGAGGCGACAAGGGCAAGGGGAAGGGCCCACCACCCCGTACCCGAATCCCTTGCGGGCGTTTGAGGGGGGAGCAAGTCCAGCCCAGGAAGATCTTCTCTGCGGTGGAGGTGGCCACCTTGATGGTTTTTGTACAAGTCCACCTCCCTAAGACCGTGGCAGCAGGTGGGCAGATTGCTTCCGTTTACGGCCTCCGGGAGCGTCGCCAGCTGTGGCAGAAGGTGTGCCGGCGCATGTATAAGGAGTCTAGGGTCCGGCGCACCTACCGGCAAGTGACGCACCGGTGGAGTGACATCTTGGACCAGGAACATGACATGCTCGACCTGCTCGGTGTGGAGATCACTGGCCTTGGTAAGTAGCTATTTAATAACTATTTTTTTTCCTTCTGCTCTGTTATATTGCTAATCTATTTTTTTCCTGAAGAGTACGAATGCTGCTGATTCGATTACATTGCAGGTAAATTAATGTTTAAATAGCTTCTGTCATTGCAGGTGCTCCCCTGGTTATTGGCGTTGCTACTATGCTTACTTGTTTGCAACTTTTTAGTCATTTGAGAGCATTACTGCGTAATGCTAGAGACAGTACACTCAAGTCTAGTCCTTCTTTGTACTCCTGCTGCTGCCACTTTGAAGAGATAGTGGTGGATTGATACGTTGAGTATATTATTTATTACTTGTTATAGGACATTTGTTAGTGTTCTGCAATCATGATGACTGACTGTGTCTGTCACGCGACGTCTCATGCTGCTGAGTGATGGCAGTCATAGTAGAACCTTTTTGTTGTTGATGTAGTTAGTGAATTACATAACTTTCTGTTGCATCCAAAGAAGACAGATCCAGTCCAATAGGTTAAAAAGAAAACATAATATGTACAAGATGGGAATAAAGGTGAAGAAGACTAAAACAAGGGATATAACACTTTCCTATTAGAAGATCGTCGAATCCTGCAATACTGTACTACTATCCTCCTAGTTGACCAGATCAGATGCAATTGATGTTAATTTGTTTCCTCGACATAATTTTAGATTGAGTACAAAGAAATCAAATATTTCCAAAAAAACAATCATCCATGTTGTGTTTCTTTATTTAATGTTCAACAGAAGCTCCCAGAGGCAAGGAGGCGACGGCGACTGAGACTCCGGTGGCAGAAGGTGGACAGGAGCAGTCCCTTGCAGGTTCTTCTGCTGGCCCCAGTAAGTTGTTCTAGTGTTATATTAATACTTATACTTCCCTAACTTTTACAGCTCCTATTCATTATAAACTGGTTCCTAATAATTCTATGTTTTACAAAATAGTCTTTGATCTTCTTCTAATGTAGACTACTTTCTACATTCTTATCCTGCCTCTACCATCACTCGCTGTGCTACTACTATTTACAATTATGAGTCGGTCTGTGTAGGTAGCTAAGCTTGCCCATTCGGCAAACGGTGTGAAACAAAACTCTGATACAGCAAGAGCTCTAGGCACTGAGTGCAGTCCTCTGGGTTGCCCTTGCTGTCTATTCCAGTCTTCTTAATGTAAGTGCTTTGACAATTTCCAACAACAAAATGTCATTGTTTACACCAAGTAAAGGGTAGCAGTTGCCTTTTTGATTTGAGAGGAGCACATCCCATACCGCTAGTGTTTCAGGGACTATTCTGCACACAAAGAAGTATGGACAAGGTGATAGGTGCAGTTCGACTTTCGACATACCTCAGTCCGAACAGAAGTTAAACCCCCAATCCCCTGACCGACTATCGAGAATGTCTGACCAATGATTTTACGACCCAGAAGAACAGATGAAGACTACCTCCGAGTCCCGGCCTATCTGAGTCACTGAAACATGACTGCCAAGTGCAGTAGTTCAAACCTTTCCGCTCACTCACTCGTAAACAAAAAACACACAGTGTTTGTTAGTTTTAAAGTTTTATTTTCAATTAAGAAATGAAAACATTATTTCTTTATTTTTAATAGCGTAGTATTCTGATGGATGAAGATGACGTTAAAGTTTAAACAACATTCCCATGAATGAAATTAGTATGACTCAAACGTAATAATAGTAAACAGACACATGAAATTATTAGAATAACTGTGCGGGAGCCCCCACCTTCTTTAAAGTACTTAAAGTACTGCTGGAGATGACTTAGTAGTAGTTGGTGAATCGTCTGGCAGAAGGGCAATGGAATCTTCTTTCTGTAATGAGAAAAATGGTGCCCGTTAAGCAAGCATTCATCAGTTGTCATAAGAAGAAGTGTAGTATTTAATGGAATAAGCATATAAAAGGTTAACACCCTCCCCAAAACCGTTACTTTTTTTCAATCCCAGTAATAAAAAAATGTGTTATGTAACATTTTCTTCCATTACGAGACAAAATAGAGGGTTGTGTATGGCATCTGAAAATATGACATGTTTTTCCTAGACGTCACAACATCTGATGCGGCACAGATGACCACCAGTGCCGGGGCCAGCAGTGCGGAGGGGTCCACTCTGGATGCGGCGGCGCCAACAGGAGGAACTGGGGGGGAAGACTCAGCGGCAGCGGACAATCGTAAGTTATTATACTCCTTATTTATTGAATTTTTTTTTAGTAGGCTCGAAAAGGAGTGTATGATGTACTGTACAGTAGTACACAGTACACTAGTATAAGTACACTGTACTGTCAAGAACATTTACTAATTTAGGACTACTTTCTGGGCTATCACGGAGAAGACAGTCAACCTTGACTTTTAATAGCATTAGCGGCGGTACTTCTCTGGTAACCAATGGCCCCTCTATTTCACTTAAACTCAGCTGGCAAATTTTTATTGTGAAGCCAAGTCATATCAGATGAAGTTTAGGGATGTGAAGAACGAAAAGTTAAAGAAGGGTGAAACGAAGAACGAGCGAGTCTTAATATTTATAACTGTAAAGAACGGTTTTGTTGAATGCAATTCAACATAAGAAGACAGCGGTTTCCAAAATATAATGAAAAGGGTGTTAGTTGGTTTTTGACAAAAAGAAATTTTGGTACATCTGAGACATTAAGAAGAATCATAGACGTACTTTGGAAGCCTGGATGTTATCTTCTTCATCCTCCTCGTCGATAGCAGAGGTGTATGATGTAGTAGAGCAGACGCTGAGTGGATGAAGTATGGCCAGTGCAGTGCCACCCCTATAGAAAAGTAAGACATTCAGATCCCAACTTGCATGTACTGCTTAAAGTACTACGAGTCTGCATCATCATGCCTGTGTCTGTATTTCTTGGGTGAAAGCTGAGTGAGCTGCCATTATGGCCGCTACCACAAGTTCACGTACCAGTAATTTCTTCTTTTGCAACCCAAGAGAAAAAAAGTGAAAAAGGCCTTTTTTTTACTACTCTCTGACTATGTATGTAGTAGTGAGTACACCCATAGTGCTGCTAGTGGAATTCCTGAAACTCCCAGTAATGTCACAGGCTTACAAAGACGGCGGAAAGATACATGCCAAAATGTTATACTGTTACAACAGGTATCTGTGCACACGTCGCCTTTTACAGAGTAAATGCTGTAGGTAATCAAACAACACAACCAATAGACAAACAATGTGGAAGTAGTCTTGATATAAGGCTTTCTTCAATTCAGATTTTATCCACCACGCCCAGCCAACACGTGTTTCGTCAGGGCTAGTAGCCCACGACTTCATCAGGGCTCCCACGGGCAGCGGTTCCAAAGATATTGCCACAATGGCTATGTGCTCTCAGCCGCTTCTAATTCCAACCAGGCTACTGGGTACTGTGGAGGTTCTCGCTGATTCGTTCCCCTTATGGTAGAGACTTTCATTAAAATTATACCACTTTGTTACAGTGAGTACCCACGGCCTAGACCACAGTTCGTTTTAAGTGCAGCCCTGGAACTTGAACCCACCAGGTACGCTACACTTTGTCTATTAGAGAAA